>NW_028146777.1:117500-120000 GCF_055883805.1 Amblyomma maculatum
TCAGTGACGACTGTGAAGTGACGGCCGTACAGGTAAGGACGAAACTTCTGAACAGCCCAGACGACGGCGAGACATTCTTGTTCGGTAATAGTGTAGTTTTGTTCCGCAGAAGTCAGAGTTCGGCTCGCATAGGCAACAACATTTTCTGTAGAGGTGTTTTGGCGTTGCAGAAGGACAGCGCCAATGCCATGGCTACTGGCGTCGGTGTGCAAAATTGTCGGTGCTTTATCATCAAAATGGCAGAGGACGGGACCCGAAGTCAGAGCACGCTTCAGAGTTTCAAATGCTTCTTCGCAAGCAGGAGACCAGATGAAAGGCGTGTCGTTGTGAAGAAGCGCATGTAAAGGTGAGGCAATAGAGGCGAAATTGCGGATGAATCTGCGGAAGTATGATGCCAAGCCGAGGAAACTGCGGAGATCTTTGACCCGAGTTGGACGGGGAAAGTGCAGCGCAGCAGCGATTTTTTCAGGGTCAGGCTTAATTCCTTCGCTGCTTACGAGATGGCCAAGAACTTTAATGGATTTTGATGCAAAACGGCATTTCTTCGTGTTTAGCTGTAGGCCAGCGCTGGAAAGTGCTGTCAAAACTTCATCGAGACGAGTAAGGTGATCAGGAAATGACGAAGAAAAAATGACGATGTCATCTAAGTAACAGAGACATGTTTTCCATTTGAGGCCGCGGAGAACTGTGTCAATCATACGCTCGAATGTAGCAGGAGCGTTGCAGAGTCCAAAAGGCATTACATTGAATTCGTATAAACCGTCCGGTGTTGCAAAGGCGGTCTTCTCTTTATCATCTTCATTCATGGGGATCTGCCAGTAGCCTGATCTTAAGTCAAGGCTGGAGAAAAATTGGGCACCTTGCAAACAATCGAGGGCGTCGTCAATTCGAGGGAGGGGATACACATCCTTACGAGTTATTCTGTTTAGAGCACGGTAATCTACACAAAAACGAACCGAACCGTCTTTTTTTTGCACTAGCACAACAGGCGATGACCATGAACTAGACGATGGGCGTATGATGTTGCGTGCAAGCATGTCAGCAACATTTTCCTGAATAACTTTGCGCTCGGTTGGAGAAACACGATAAGGCCGGCGTCTAACTATGCTTGATCCGTCGGTGAGTATGCGATGCGTTGCTGCAGCGGTTTGACCCAGTGTGCCGGAATTGACGTCGAACGAGTCTGCGTGCTTGTTCAATACAGCGAGCAATGCGTCTGTCTGGTCTGTTGTCAGGTCGGTGCTGATCGTGTGGCGAAGTGCTGCACTGAGCGAGGCAGGGGATGAATCAGAGCGATCGGAGTTGGAAATGGGAAGAAGTGTGACAGGCTGGGCGGAAGCAATTGATGCAACAGTAGAGTCGCGTCGCAGAAGAATGGGCTCTGATGTGGTGTTGAATGCGGCGAGAAGAGAAGAACCGCTGGAGAAGCGAAGAAGGGACACGATGATGATAATACCTCTTGACAGGAGACGAGGGCTGGGTGTAATCAGGACGTCGCCATCGGTGACGGCGTCAGAAGTCACAGATAGAATATCTTCGTTGCCCGGATAGAGGACGTGATCGGCAAGCATAACTACACGGGAAGAAAGTGGTTCTCTATCGGCAAGAATGTTGCATTCAGTGACTTCAATAGTGGGAGGGGAACACGTAATGACTGCTGAGGCGTTTTGGAGGAAATCCCAGCCGAAGATGAGTTGATGGACACAGGAGGATAGGACAGCAAACTCAATGAAGTGCAAGATGCCATCAATGGTGACTCGGGCTGTACACGCTCCACAAGGGTTAATATTCTGTCCATTTGCAGCACGTAAAGGAGGACCGGTATAAGGTGTGCGCACTTTTCGCAGTTTTAAACACAAGTCAAGTTTCATAATAGAAATAGCGGCGCCGGTATCAATTAAAGCTTCCAGTTCATGTCCCTCAAGGAATACAGTCAACATGTTTGATGGGAGCAGAGGAGGAATTGGAGCGACGACAGGCGGTGCAGTTTTACCTCCGGAAACTGCACAGGTTAGTTTTCCGTTTGGCGGGCAGAAGCTGAAGATGGAGGGCGAAGGGGCGACGAAGTCCGGCGAAAGGGTGACGGGGAGCGACGACGCGATGGCCGTGCTGTCCTAGACCGGTCAGGAGAAGTCGACGGGGAGGAAGAGGGACGGAGGTCATTATCGGTGTAGTACTGGCGAGGAGGAAGCTGGTAGGCGTCGTCACGTCGAACGTACCCATAGCTCGCACGCTCATCTCGCAGTCGTCGGCGACAAACGCGTGTTACATGGCCGCGGATTCCGCAGTAGAAACATACTGGACGAGGTGGGAGAGGCCGCCAATTACCATACACCGGTGGTCGCGGGGACAGGGCGGCGAGGCTGGGTGGGACAGGCGCGTGATGGACAGGAGGACAAGGAGGAGGAGCCGCAGTGACTTCAGCATACGTCGGAACGTAGGGAGGGGCTGGTGGTTCTGTAGCCATGGGACGATTGAGTGAAGTAAGCTCCTCCTTGAT